>NC_091463.1:81162694-81167694 GCF_027789765.1 Dendropsophus ebraccatus
TACTTTAAAGGGAACCTGTCACCCCCCCGTGCCGGGGTGACAGGCTCCCGACCCCCGTTAGAGCCCCCTATACTTACCTAATCCCGCCGGGTCCCGCTTCTGGAGGTGGTTGGGTGATGAAGATCTCAGCCACTGCAGCCCGGCGCGCGCGCTGAGTGATGAGTCCAACAACCATAGAGAATGACAGGAGAGTCTAGTGCTCCGTCATTCTCTATGAGCGTTGGACTCAGCGCGCGCGCCGGGCTGCAGCGGCTGAGATCTTCATCACCCGACCACCTCCAGAAGTGGGACCCCGCAGATTAAGTTAAGTATAGGGGGCTCTAACGGGGGTCGGGAGCCTGTCACCCCGGCACTGGGGGTGACAGGTTCTCTTTAAAGGGGTATTCCAGCAACTTCTTGTTGATCTATAGGGGATGACCTCTGTGACCCCCACAAACTGGAGTTTGGGAAAGGGACTCTGCCCTCTGAATGCTGTGATAGGTTGGGACTAGAGATGAGCGAACCTCGAGCATGCTCGAGTCGATCCGAACCCGAACTTTCAGCATTTGATTAGCGGTGGCTGCTGAACTTGGATAAAGCTCTAAGGTTGTCTGGAAAACATGGATACAGCCAATGACTATATCCATGTTTTCCACATAGCCTTAGGGCTTTATCCAACTTCAGCAGCCACCGCTAATCAAATGCCGAAAGTTCGGGTTCGGATCGACTCGAGCATGCTCCAGGTTCGCTCATCTCTAGTTGGGACATGTTCCATTCATTCGCTATGGAGCTGCTGGGGACAACTAAGAAGCTATGTCCCAACTATCCCGGATTCAGCAGGAGAGTACCGATTTGTGGGTGATGCGCTATCGCCCCGGGACTGTTTCTTATGGCAGCTGGTGCCAGAGATATAAAACTTTTGTTAGATTCCATAAAATATAGAAAAAATACACCTAAGGATTCAAACCTCCACCCTAAAAAGTGGACTAAAAGCTCAAACACGTAGATATAAGTATAATAGCGTACAATTCCCACAACTCAGATTGGTACCTCAATCAATACAGGTTAAGGTATATAATAGCTTCAGTACTATGAGCATGCAACAGTGCATTTAGCCAGGAGAGAGAAGGCGAACATTAGTTGTCATGTCCGCACAAACAAGGGGGGAGAACTGGACTCTATCAGGTTCAGTTGAAGCCATATGCTTGTTGCCACACACGACCTGGGTGCTGTTATTAAGTTTATATGAGGGTTTCCCCACTACCTGGGCTTGTTCATTGACCCTTTCAGTGATTATTTGCTCTCCCTTTATTTAGTTGTACCAGCACATCATTGCACACTGCTGATACAATGGAATATCCTAGTGCTCCCTGCCCTGCCACACCCTGTGTGATGCAGAGCAGTGTGATTAGCTCTGCCTGCACAACACAGCATCCAGACCTGACCAGAAGAGGTCAGAGCACCGAAGCACAGCAGGAGCCAGGACAGGTGAGCATTGGTGGTGAACCAGGGGAGCTAGGTGAAGCTTGCAAGGGCAAGTGTTTCAGTACTTGTCACAGGGCTCAGAGTGGTATATGCCCTCCCAGGGTCCCAGCACATGCTTGTTAAAGGTGTAGCTGTAGTTCCTGGTGTATTCATAATTAAAAAGAAAAACCACAGCACTTCATCTTCAATAAAACAATGCTCCTTTATGTATACACATATACAGCTAGAGGGCATGGACCTAGGCGATAACTGCACTTATTTATCTCCTTATTAACCAAAAAATAGTGCAGACGCAAAGATAAATGTTCCCAATGTGTTTAGACTTTTAAGATTTACATAAGTCAGCTTCTCAATTAACTTAGCAGACAACGCTGAATCTCCAATAAAATGTAAAAAAAATAAGTAATTCTGGTGTATCTCGCTCAATGTTGCTGATTTCATGGGGGTATAATCTGGCCTGAGGGGGTATGAATTGCCCTAGGCTACTATAACCCTGGGTATAGTCTGGACTGGGGTATACTCTGGCCTGTTACACCAGTGTTTCTTCCTTCTACTATGGTCATTGTAGTTGCTAGTGTTGTTTCTGGTGCATATGTGCACTTGAGCAATTACAGTCCAGTCCAGGTTACTTAAAGGACAACTCCAGCGCTAGTCAAGTCTGTCTGTCTAGTCTGTCTAGTAGTGCATTACTCTTTCAGGGTGACTGATATTTGACTGTTAATAGGAAAATACCATTCCATACTTGCGGTTTAGAGAATACCGCCTCTTGTCAAAAGAGAGCGAATCCCTTGAGATTACACAAGACGATGGAGCAATATCAGTAGGGTACTTTGGCTAGTAGTAATCTTAACAAACATGCTGGGGACGGCAACACAGCAACACAAGACGTAGTCAGATTTAGGACCCCTTAAAGGGTTTATCCAGTGCTACAAAAACATGGCCGCTTTCTTCCAGAGACAGCACCCCTCTTTCCTCCAGTTCAGGTGTGCTTTACAGTTAAGCTCCATACACTTCAATGGAAATAAGTTGCAAAACATGCAAGCAAACTGGAGACAAGAGTGATGCTGTCTGTGGAAGAAAGTGGCCATGATTTTGTAGCCCTGGATAACCCCTTAAGGGTCTGTCCACACGTACAGACTTGCAGCGTAAATCTCGCTGCGAGTCTGTCAGGTTCTGGCAGTTCCCTGTCACTACATACTCTACACTACTACACTACATATGTAATTCTGCCGCCCCCTTAACCCCTTCGGCTCCCGCCCCGCTGTGTCTGTATATACGTTACCTTTCCTCGCTGAACGGGGTCCTGCTGTCCTGCTCTCCCGTCCAGCAAGGAGCGGTAATGTATATACAGACACAGCAGAGCGGGAGCCGGGCGGGAGTAGAAGGGGTTAAGGGGCCGACAGAATGAAATACTCGCAGTGGTCGTTCAGACCAATGCGAGTATGTAGTGACAGGGAACTGCCAGGACCTGACAGACTCGCAGCAAGATTTACGCTGCGAGTCTATACGTGTGGACAGACCCTTAATGGCAGTTGCTCCACTTAGGATTTAGCAGGCTATAGTTACTATAGATAGGTGCTTGTGAAGCAATCAGTCTCTTGCTGGAGTGGACACATCTGTCACTAGTTTATGCTACCCTTACATAGGAAAGCAAAAGCTTGCTGACACAGTCTCTTTAAAGTTAGAGTTAAAGTTAGGGAAGGGTTGAAAAAAGGAACTGAAGCACTTTACAAAGTTATAAAACCTTGTAATGTGTTTCAATTACTATATAAAAGCGCAGTGCTGGAGATGTGATATCCCTTGTTATTCTGATTACAAAACGACAACCTCTGAAAAGTCTGTTATTTTGTCAAGATTCATAGTGAAATTCCCTTATTTATTTATTTTGACCAAATTTACATATTTCTGGGACAAGTCATTTTTTCCAAGATGAACTACCAGATCAACTTCTCTAGACATACTAGCAGCCGTCACAATCTTCACAATACATCTCCTATCCCTGCTGATGGTGGCCCCAGATAGCCGGCTCAATTCCTTCAGCACATAGCATTTTGCCATAAAAAACACCACTAACTGTCTAGTAACACATGAGAAGATTCTTTCTCTTCTTACTAATTTTATCTTCTTCCCCTGGCTTTACTTCCACTCAGTGCCCCAATCCAAAAAATTTCCCCATTAGGAATCACGCCTGAGCAGCCATGTCTCCATTCAGCAACAACATCCCCATCTTCATCAGCGTCAAGGCATCAACTCATTGCAGTAATTAATCATTTAATGGCAGTCCAGCCATCCTGCATTGCTTTAGCGCAATGGAACTCCATACATACATAGCCTCACCACTTGAGATTGAGGCCTAGAAATTTAACCATGTAAATCAGACTTTTGCATGCACACTGTACATTACCTCAAGTTTCCAAGGATATTAGTGAAAATGGCAAACACACAAGTATTAAATTGCACCTAGTCTGACACATTTTTTATTGACTACTGAAACCAAGTACCAAACCAAAAGAAACTGCTGCCGTTTTCAAACTACTGCTGTTTTTTTAAACTACACACTTTTGCCCCGTTGCACTTATACCACGATGCTCTCACTAGATGTAAACTCACCAGAGTAAACTCTACAGAGCCGATACCTTCCTTAAATGCTAATATAACTTTAATTAAGCTAATGAAGGAGAGCTGCCATATTTCTTATGCTAATATAATTAACATCTGCTCAGACCACACCCTGCCAAATCAACACCAATAAAGAAAATGTAGCAATCAAAAACACATTACAAACTAGCTGTAGAGACCAAATTTAACAAAATCAAAACACGTAAATATAGCAGCAAAGTGTGAAGTGTCTAATAAAATACTGTAAGAACATAAGAACAAAGCAAATTCTTGTATTGTAATGATATTAACTGGATGTACTTGGGCACAAGCTTAATATGCATAAAAAAGGTGCAGCTTTCCCACAGCAAACATCTCATGGTATTTCTCTATGGAACGATAGTTGCTGTGCCCACATACTACGCTTTCCATTCCAATGTCAAATGCCTCGAACAAGAGGTGACTTTTGGGCACCGGAAAAAAGGAAACCGTGGGCGTTCTGGTCTCCACACGAAGCCGCCGCTTCGAATCACCCTTTTGGCAGCGGCTTTCTTATGACCTTCGAAACGCTAACGCGTCTCTACCTAAACCCTAAACCTTCCGCTGTACACTCTCCTGAGAGCCCATTTTTGGAAACGTGAAAAGAGCACACGGAACGCACGCTGAGCTAGCTCGGCAGCGACCACGAAGGGACTCGAACCCTCAATCTTCTGATCCGAAGTCAGACGCCTTATCCATTAGGCCACGCGGTCCTGATGGTATCTGTCCTGCTATCACCGGCTGGCGTTGTTGTGGCAACAGCCCTCGTCTTTGGTGTCCTCTTTAACGCGGGTTCAAGATCTGAGTGCATGGGCTGAACATATTCAAAGCCCTCACAGCGCTCTGTTCAACTTGCACTGAAGTTATAGAGAAAAAAAGGCGAGCTAATTCTCACAAAT
>NC_091463.1:81187694-81190690 GCF_027789765.1 Dendropsophus ebraccatus
CGCCACCGAAACTTCCACCATCGGCTCTGCCGAGAGGTGACTTTTGGGCACCGGAAAAAAGGAAACCGTGGGCGTTCTGGTCTCCACACGAAGCCGCCGCTTCGAATCACCCTTTTGGCAGCGGCTTTCTTATGACCTTCGAAACGCTAACGCGTCTCTACCTAAACCCTAAACCTTCCGCTGTACACTCTCCTGAGAGCCCATTTTTGGAAACGTGAAAAGAGCACACGGAACGCACGCTGAGCTAGCTCGGCCGCGACCACGAAGGGACTCGAACCCTCAATCTTCTGATCCGAAGTCAGACGCCTTATCCATTAGGCCACGCGGTCCCTGATGGTATCTGTCCCTGCTATCACCGGCTGGCGTTGTTGTGGCAACAGCCCTCGTCTTTGGTGTCCTCTTAACGCGGGTTTCAAGATCTGAGTGCATGGGCTGAACATATTCAAAGCCCTCACAGCGCTCTGTTCAACTTGCACTGAAGTATAGAGAAAAAAAGGCGAGCTAATTCTCACAAATCGCCCAATCTATTCCGCATACGCTTACAATAACCACCGGCTGGTCAGGGGCCGCCGCTGCAGGCGTGCTTCGTCAGGATGGCCGAGTGGTTCTAAGGCGCCAGACTCAAGAGTCTTCTCTTTCCCCTGAGCTTGGGTGTTCTGGTCTCCAAATGGAGGCGTGGGTTCAAATCCCCACTTCTGACAGCTGCTTTCTTTTGGCCTGGGAAATGCTAACGTGACGCCACCGAAACTTCCACCATCGGCTCTGCCGAGAGGTGACTTTTGGGCACCGGAAAAAAGGAAACCGTGGGCGTTCTGGTCTCCACACGAAGCCGCCGCTTCGAATCACCCTTTTGGCAGCGGCTTTCTTATGACCTTCGAAACGCTAACGCGTCTCTACCTAAACCCTAAACCTTCCGCTGTACACTCTCCTGAGAGCCCATTTTTGGAAACGTGAAAAGAGCACACGGAACGCACGCTGAGCTAGCTCGGCCGCGACCACGAAGGGACTCGAACCCTCAATCTTCTGATCCGAAGTCAGGACGCCTTATCCATTAGGCCACGCGGTCCTGATGGTATCTGTCCTGCTATCACCGGCTGGCGTTTGTTGTGGCAACAGCCCTCGTCTTTGGTGTCCTTCTTTAACGCGGGTTCAAGATCTGAGTGCATGGGCTGAACATATTCAAAGCCCTCACAGCGCTCTGTTCAACTTGCACTGAAGTTATAGAGAAAAAAAGGCGAGCTAATTCTCACAAATCGCCCAATCTATTCCGCATACGCTTACAATAACCACCGGCTGGTCAGGGGCCGCCGCTGCAGGCGTGCTTCGTCAGGATGGCCGAGTGGTCTAAGGCGCCAGACTCAAGAGTCTTCTCTTCCCCTGAGCTTGGGTGTTCTGGTCTCCAAATGGAGGCGTGGGTTCTAAATCCCACTTCTGACAGCTGCTTTCTTTTGGCCTTGGAAATGCTAACGTGACGCCACCGAAACTTCCACCATCGGCTCTGCCGAGAGGTGACTTTTGGGCACCGGAAAAAAGGAAACCGTGGGCGTTCTGGTCTCCACACGAAGCCGCCGCTTCGAATCACCCTTTTGGCAGCGGCTTTCTTATGACCTTCGAAACGCTAACGCGTCTCTACCTAAACCCTAAACCTTCCGCTGTACACTCTCCTGAGAGCCCATTTTTGGAAACGTGAAAGAGCACACGGGAACGCACGCTGAGCTAGCTCGGCCGCGACCACGAAGGACTCGAACCCTCAATCTTCTGATCCGAAGTCAGACGCCTTATCCATTAGGCCACGCGGTCCTGATGGTATCTGTCCTGCTATCACCGGCTGGCGTTGTTGTGGCAACCAGCCCTCGTCTTTGGTGTCCTCTTTAACGCGGGTTCAAGATCTGAGTGCATGGGCGAACATATTCAAAGCCCTCACAGCGCTCTGTTCAACTTGCACGAAGTTATAGAGAAAAAAAGGCGAGCTAATTCTCACAAATCGCCCAAATCTATTCGCATACGCTTACAATAACCACCGGCTGGTCAGGGGCCGCCGCTGCAGGCGTGCTTTCGTCAGGATGGCCGAGTGGTCTAAGGCGCCAGACTCAAGAGTCTTCTCTTCCCCTGAGCTTGGGTGTTCTGGTCTCCAAATGGAGGCGTGGGTTCAAATCCCACTTCTGACAGCTGCTTTCTTTTGGCCTTGGAAATGCTAACGTGACGCCACCGAAACTTCCACCATCGCTCTGCCGAAGAGGTGACTTTTGGGCACCGGAAAAAAAGGAAACCGTGGGCGTTCTGGTCTCCACACGAAGCCGCCGCTTCGAATCACCCTTTTGGCAGCGGCTTTCTTATGACCTTCGAAACGCTAACGCGTCTCTACCTAAACCCTAAACCTTCCGCTGTACACTCTCCTGAGAGCCCATTTTTGGAAACGTGAAAAGAGCACACGGAACGCACGCTGAGCTAGCTCGGCCGCGACCACGAAGGGACTCGAAACCTCAATCTTCTGATCCGAAGTCAGACGCCTTATCCATTAGGCCACGCGGGTCCTGATGGTATCTGTCCTGCTATCACCGGCTGGCGTTGTTGTGGCAACAGCCCTCGTCTTTGGTGTCCTCTTTAACGCGGGTTCAAGATCTGAGTGCATGGGCTGAACATATTCAAAGCCCTCACAGCGCTCTGTTCAACTTGCACTGAAGTTATAGAGAAAAAAAGGCGAGCTAATTCTCACAAATCGCCCAATCTATTCCGCATACGCTTACAATAACCACCGGCTGGTCAGGGGCCGCTGCTGCAGGCGTGCTTCGTCAGGATGGCCGAGTGGTCTAAGGCGCCAGACTCAAGAGTCTTCTCTTCCCCTGAGCTTGGGTGTTCTGGTCTCCAAATGGAGGCGGGGGTTCAATCCCACTTCTGACAGCTGCTTTCTTGGCCTTGGAAATGCTAACGTGACGCCACCGAAACTTCCACCATCGGCTCTGCCGAGAGGTGAACTTTTGGGCACGGAAAAAAGG